>NW_025935376.1:0-14833 GCF_000764305.2 Hyalella azteca | reverse complement strand
TAAGTAAGGTGATGACGCATTACCGTTTGGTACAGTTCACATTTGCGGCAATGCAGTGTGGTCAGCGGACACTTAGGATAACAGCATGTGTAAGAAGTGATGGTATGGGTTATAAAGCATTGGAGAACAACGTATTGACCATCAACTATGCGGAGTAGCAGCTTTTGTGCTGAAGCAGTGTTGGTTTAAAGTTCGTGTGGTGAGATAGGTCAATTGACCACAGCTGCTTAGGTGCCAGGATGACAATATCTACAGCATTTAGATGGTTGATGTTAGCTCCAGGGCTGATTTGAGCGTTAATTTGCTGGTCTACGGCTGCGCACCCCGCGTGGCCGTTCGACCGTGGGCTGATTCGACACACAGGTCAGATACGGACGGCTCCGGCGCGCTCCGTCCGGGTGGTGTAAAATCTTTTCGCGTGTTGGCAGATGACGCTGGGCCATACGACGCCAGGCTTATTTTCCTGTGGGCTGATTGATCTAATTCAATGGATGTGATCTGTCTGGTGGCGTGCGGCTGATAATGTCCAGCGATGGTTTTTTCGCCCAGATCTGTTTTTTAACCTCTCCTGGGTTTATGTCTCCGACAAATTAACGGCCGGTCTCACTGCCAATTTCCAAATCCAATGATCAAGGAATATCTTTCAAACTAAATTCACAGCGATCAAGTAATTTCTTCCAAACTACTGAACAGATTCGAACGAAAATTTGAATTTACAGTCCAAACTACCGAACGGTAATATTTAGCTCGTGAACATTTTTTCGATTGTGCCTTCGTTCGCGAGTTTTTTTTTTCATTTCACCTTCATTCGTGATTTAAACAGCAATACGTGTTGAATACGCAGTAATCAAGAAATTTTTTCCAAACTACTGAAAATATTTGAACAGAACATAGACAACATTCATGGTCATCTGAATATGAACTTTATTCATGTAGAAATAAGGCGGGTATTGCAACATTCACGGTCATCTGAATATAGTATTTAAATACCTAACCTCAGCAACGGTGACGTTTACAATGTTTTCGTTTTGCCTTCGTTTGCGAGTTAAACGGCTAAACCTATAAGGCTCTTGGTTATACCGGCCGGTAGAAAAGCCGGTTGTTTCTCCTATATCTGTATAACTCGCGAACGAAAGCAAAATAGAAAAATTGTCACCAGCTAAATATCACTGTTGAGAGGTTAGGTATTTATTTACAAAATTTTGTTGAAATCTGTTCTGTAGTTTAGAAGAAATTTCTTGATCGCCTCGAATTTAAGTGACAAATTACCCGGCTATACGGGCCGAATATAAGGGAAGTGTGAAATCAAGAATGACGGTGAAATGAAAAAAAAAATCGCAAACGAAGGTAAAATCGAAAATAAATTTATAAGCTAAAAAATCGCTGTTTGGTAGTTAGGAATGTTTATTCAAAAATTCGTTCAAATCTGTTCAATAGTTTGGAAGAAATTCTTTGATCACTGCGAATTTCGGCCTGTTTCACAATATACGCGTAACTCACGAATGAAGGTGAAATTAAAAAAAAAAATTACGAGCTAAACATCACCGTTAGGTAACTTAGGTTCTGATGAATATGTGTTCCAAGTTTCATAGAGCGGCTTTCATTAGTTTGGGAGATATTACTTGATAATTGAATTTGGAAATGGGTCGTGAGACCGGCCACGAGTCCGGTCGTAAATTCGCCCGCGACGTCCTAGGTTTCTAGTGCTGAAACAGAATAAACAGCAGAAAAACATATTGTTTCACTAAATGGGGTTCTATTGTGAAATACACATTTGTGTTTAACCTTTATCTTTTAATACTGCAGCGTACTAAATTTCAAGAAAGAGGCGTATGTCTGTGGGGGCGCTAGAAATTCACTAGGGAGCCAAAGGGGGCGCCAGCCTGAAAAAGTTTGGGAACCACTGAGTTAGGCAGTCAAATGTCACAGAATCTGCCTATGACTGGCAACTGCCATTAACAATCAAGGGCTAACTTGGTATTCCTTAACCGCGCGTTCTGAATGTTTCATTTTTCGCGCATTTTCTCATTTATGGAAAAAAGGCGCAATTGACTATTGTGCTCGCCATGTTCGTCCGTCCAGCTGTCTGTCTGTCCGTCCGTGACTTCACGTTTTCGTCGACGAGAAAATGCTCTCTCTGTCACTCACTGCAGTGAGTAGCTACTGAGTTATATTTTTTGTATAGCAAGGAATATCTTGTTTTACCTTGAATATTTAAAGACATGGCTCATTAAAAAGTTAAAGTTGTGTTAATGACACAAGCCTAGTCCCGATTCTGACGTTTATTCAATTCCGGGTCAAATTTTACCGTCCATCAAGTTATTTTTTCCCGGTAATTTTTCGTCCCGTCTCAGTTGCCAAGGTTTATTTCGAGAAAATTATTCCGGGCGGGGAATTCTCACTTTTGGGACTGTTGGTGACTCGCCGTTCTTCTGGAGACATGACCGATGAACATGTAAAACCAGACAATGGATGGATCTGTTCCGAACGGTACAGTCCCAATGGTTAAAGTTGAGGGTACGCAGCCGTGCACCACTAAATTTGTGCACCAATCAGCCTTGAAAGGAACGCCTAGCATATTTCCGGATGACCACCAATCCGTCGGTAAGCAGCCCGTGACATCACCTTGCTTTAAATAATAGGAGCTTTACGCCACCACATTCTGAAGCGAATAGCCCAGAGAGTAATGGTTATGCACCATTGAACGTTGCATCGAATCATCACTTCATACCCTGACTTTAGCTCGAACTGTAACTTGCCGACAACGGACTGCGACCAACCTCGCCTGTGGAACTGCGTGCATCCTGCCGTGCACCACCAGACCGTCACTTTTAGTTCAATATCCGGGGTTAGGTTTCAGAAAGCATAGTTCTGTTCCAAAATCTATCGTCCACCGGCGAGTGACTTCCACAGCTTCGCTAAATTACGTAACTTTAAGCTCACAACATCTGGGGTTAGGTTCCAGATAGCATAGTTCTGTTCCAAAATTTATCGTCGTACGACGCGTGGCGGGATGCATGCCGGAGGCCAGCATAGCCCAAGACCAGCACATCTTTCATCCTCCTTTCCGTGCGTAAGCCTGCTAAAGGGCAGAGTAGACTAAGGGATTACAAGTTAAAAGCCAAAGGTACAAATCCCCTTCATGGAAATTAACCAGCGAGCTAATGAGAAGTAAGCCACCAATACAATCGCTCTACGCCGTATTGAAAACCGTCCAACAGCTCTATCCCATGCCGTCTAACCTCTAACCTCCTCACGATTTTCGGTAAGCAACTCCCTACGCCATACCGCTGTTGATACACAGCCAGCACTCCAGCCCGTCCGTTCGTCGCAGCTGTTTTCCCCCGCCATAACTCTACCTCCACGCTTTGCATTGCTTCCGACTTCACACAAGTATGCAAAATTTCAGATCAATTGGACAGGTGGAAGTGTGTCAAATATCATTTATAAGATTTGTAGCTGACAAAATTATTTTGTCAATTTTTTTTAATAGTGTAAAAAATTTTTTTTTGTCCAAAATTATTTATTTTGTCAATTGATTCATGCATTGTCTCCAACTCTACGCAAGTGTGCAAAATTTCGGATCGGTTGGACAGGTAGAAGTGTGTTAAATATCGATTATAAGACTTGTGGCAGGCAGACAAACAAACAAACAAACAACAAGAAGTGAAGTTAAAGAGAAGTGTTGTAAAAAGAAGCCTACAAACTTAAACTCCAGACCAGAATTGATGCTGATTATAACCTATTCGCAAAAGCTCGAAAAAAAACTAAAAAGAGACGTCGCAACGCAGTGAAAACAAATTGAAAAATATTCTGCAAAAAGTCAAACCAAAACCTGAGAGTCTTCTTTTTGTACGCTAGTTTGAAGTGCGAAACGAACGATGGTATTTCTGATTTGAAATTAGATCTGCGAAACATACCCTCTGATGATTGCAACGCTAACGTTCTTAATAAGTTCTTTTGAAGTGTCTTCGCAGATAAGGACTTGAACAGTATCCCAGTTACTGAGGAGCGCCCAGTGGGCTCGAAGTTAACAAGTCATGAAATACAAAAATAACAGGTTCTCAAGCGCCTAGTCGCTCTGAATCCCATCAAGTCAAGCGGACCTTGCGGCTTTCGCCTCTTATTACTCAAAGAATTATCAACCGTCCTAGTCGTGCCTTTGACTGTATTTTTCCTAAAAGCCTTGAACAAAGGGACCTTGCCTGCCGGCTGAAAAGCTCAAGTGACACCGTCGTTCAAAAAAAAAGGTGACAAATGTAGCCCAGGCAACTATCGCCCTGTCAGTCTCACAAGTGTTGATTGAGAGGTAATAGAATCTATTGCCAAAGATAGGATGATCGATCACTTGACTGTTAACCATTCCTTATCTGACGTTAAACCTGGCTTTAGTGCCGGTAGATCCTACACCACTGACCTATTGTCTACTTTGAATAATTGGACTCGTCTGCTTGACGATATATAACTAGTGGATGCAGTGTACCTAGATTTTGCCAAAGCATTTGACAGTGTTCCGCATGAGCAGCAGTTGCGTGAAGTGACGTCTTTGGGAATAGCGGGAAATGTACTCCTATGCATCAAATATTTATTGTAGATAGACGACTACGTGTCAGTATTAAAACGGGGCTGTATCAGACTGCATGGGCATCAATGCGCAGTGGCGTTCCACAAGTAAGCGTTCTCGGGCCTGTTTTATTCCTTGCGTTTATAAACAATCTGTCAGAAGTTGTGTCCAGTGCGGGCTCGATACAGTATGAGAAGACATTGTTGCAACAAGAAAAAAATTTTAGTCGCGAGTGTTCAAAGACGTGCAATTCCAGGCTTAAATAGCAAGGCATAGGAAGAAAGATTAAAGATTATGTAGCTTCCAAGCATCAGTTATCGACTTCTGAGTGATGACCTCATTGAATTATACAAGTTTACTCGTGGTTTACACAAGGTCCCAGAAGGATTAATAGAATCTGAAACAAGAACCAACACCAGGGGTCACGGTTAAAAACTAAATAAGCTGCGGTACATCTCATTCATGCGACGACATTTCTTCTTGCTTCGAGTCACCGGCACGTGGAAGCAAGGTTTAACTATATAAGCTCTGGTGAAGCGTTAAAGTCTTTGAATTTGGCGTCTGAATTTTCGAACATAACCTATAGTAAACATAACGAATGAATTTCGTCACTGGCGAGACACATATTTTATGCTTAGAAGTTTCCGCCATCATGCAAGGATCCCGAGAATATTAACAGGCGTAATGCAGCAGCCCTCAGCAATCATTGTGGGAGAACACTACGATATTTTTTATTCCGAAGTTTTTCACTTTAAGAATAAATTTCAAAACAATTTTCGAATTTTAACATGTTAACGTAGCTTTTCTTTCATTTTTTAATTGCATTTTTTTATCTATTTTCTATCCTATCTCAGAAATTAAATCGAAACTTGAGACCGTCACGTGAAAAATACGCAACACGTTGGCGTGTAGTGTCCATCGCTGTCTCTCGAGACCCTCGTATAGAGGCGCTCATTTTGACCAGAGTGGACTATGGCAATGCCATCACTCTAAGAACAAACGACCACGGCACTTAATAAACTGCAAACCGTTATGAACGCAGCTGCGCGACTCGTGTGCAATTACGGATTTTAGTCACTTGGTCCGGGCACAGGTTTTAGTCAGTTGGGATATGAAGTGAACGATCATTAGAGTCTAAAGTTACAAAATTGACGTTTACTTCTCATTTCAGCAAAGAATGTTAAAACAATTAGTAGGTAGTTTGTGACATGAACACGACAAAAATTGGTTCACTAATAGCACAATTACGATTTCCTTATTAAATTTTGAACAAAAATCCTTCACGATTCTCCGTCTTTTTGGTACATCTGACTTCTAATGTGTCTGACTTCTGATGGGCCTAATATTCATGTTTACCGTCCATTTCTATAGTTATTTGTAAAATGTTATAATAGGAACCGAAATATTATACGCGTTGTGCAGTATTTTTATTATAATTATTATAAATATAAATTTGCAAATCATTTTCAAGTTTTAATCATGTTGAAATGTATGAAAACCATTTCCTCCCACACTTTGTGTAATTTCTATGATTACTCACGCGAAAAATTTGCTGGCTACCACAAGTTTTCTACGGCTCGCTCGTCGTCTGATGGTAGATTGAGCTTATTCAGCTCGAAACGCTAACGATTTGCGAGTATACAAGCAAGTAAAATATCAAGGCACTGCAACTCTTAACTTGTTTACTTAACACAAAGAGAGTGGGACAGCAACTGATGCTTTGTTCTCCCCACAATATACGTATAATGCAGAACACCTGTGCTTCTCCTTATCGTTACTTCACACCTGGCATTGATTTGGAAGCAGTGAAGTTTTATTCAGGATTCACTTGTTGCTTTTAACAGACTCGTGAAGAAACGAGGAAGACATTGCCAAGTCTGATGCGTAATATGACTTTCCCTAGCAAAGATCCTACCTTATAAGATTTGGAAAACTCAGGGTTGTGTACACCACATTGGAAAAATAGATAGCCTATTGCAGTACAGCAGAAACTCTGGTTGTTTGTACGATAAGTACGAACAGACTTTGTGAGCCATGGATTCAGTTTTCTTGGGTCGTTAACGCGTAAAATCATTTATTATATCAGGAAGTGAAGCATCAGAGTAAATTCGGGTCATTATTTGATTTGCCTTGATGAGTATCAGTTCCTATAAAGTTGAACAGACGAATGCAAAAATGCACTAAAAATTCTTCCGGCTTTTTACTAAACATAAATTGAACGAAGTGCACAAATGAAACTGTTGAAAATCTGCTAAAATTTTGTTGAAAGATCGTAATAAAAAAAGATTCCATTAGGATATTAATCTAACATTCCATAACTCTAAATTTGTAGTTTTATTTGGTAAATTCTTCATAGATTGCATGGCCAACTCTAGCACTTTCATGTTGCTGAAATTTTTCTCGTGTTAGGAATATTTTCTGCATGGTTCAACCATGATTTTTTTTATTTTGATTTAATAATCCGTGAATATATTTTTCCTGCTTATAGGTACTGTATGTAAAAAATTACCAGATGAATCCTGAGCGTTTCGATCGACTTAATAAATTCAATAAATTGTTCATGCGTAACTCTTGCATAGCTTTTGTTTCATGTTATTAAAAGTTAAATTTTACATGCAGTGATGTTTGAATCCGTGACTTATTATTATGAATCAATTCACGAATAGACGTTTCGAGTTCACGAACAAGGACCTCAGAATATGTGTATCACAAAATAGTGTTTCATCAAATCACAAACTTGAGCTCAAGTTTCATTGCGGCAAGTTGAATCTCTAGCCATATTTTAAGTCTCTATAGCGCATCAAAAGACGAATAAAATTTAAAAATTCCCTAAAAAAATTCAGAAAATTTAAATTCTTAAAAATCCTAATACTACAGCATCCAAAATTGTACCGACTTTATAAAATAAAGTGAGTAGTTGATAGAAAATATTTTATGATAACTTTAACTTAATGCTAATCATCTTTATCATATATAACATGTATATTAGATCGGTTAATGTATGTCTGTATACTTGACTTTTCGTGACCTTCACTTGAGACTTACTGGGTTCTACGCTGAAACAGACGAAGAAATGCGCTGAGTGAGGAATTATTACAGATTTATACGTCATTTTGTTATCGATTAGAAAAAAATTACGCAACTGAATAGCTCACAATTCCTTCAGTTTTGAACGGATCTGTATGAAATTTAAAACATATCTAATTATTAGCCAGACTCCGTGACACAAATCGACGCAAATTTTTGCGTTGCTCCGTTTTCGATTTAAACTACGGTCAGTGCTAAATACTAATAGTCACTAATTACCAGACTAGAGGCCTCGTGTACAGGAGTACTGCCTGCTACAGAGGTTAATAACGAGTAGCTGCCCTTTCTGAGCCTGCTTCCAGCCAACAAATTTTTACGAAACAGACATCTGCCAGGGAAACAATTACGCTTCTTTTTTACAACATTTCTATCAAAATTCACTTCTTGTTGTTCGTTTGTTTGCTACAAATCTTATAATCTATATTTAACACATTTTTACCTGTAGAATCGATCCGAAATTTGGTACACTTCAGTAAAGTCGGAGACAATGCTTGAAACAAACGACAGAATAAATAATTTTGAGAAATTAAAGAAATATATTCATATATTGAGAAAAATAATAATAACTTTTTAATCTTCAAAATTTAGAAAAAAAATTATTTCATTGTACATAAGTAACATCGGAGACACTGGTTTCTTTGGAAGTGTTGTTAAAAAGTAAATTTTTAAACGTATATATTTTCTATCGGGGAGACGCACTCATGCAGGCAAATTCATTACTGGCTAGATTCTATACTCTTGGGAAAAAACTAATGAGTGTTAAGAATTTACAAATTAGCAGGAACAAGTATTCGGGATTGGGCTGAACTAGCATTAATCACTCATTGGGCGGATAGCCTCGCATATCCTTCTTCTATTTGTTTCTCATAACAGCCTTTTCATCTTGACTTAGGTTTCTCTTGGCTTGGCATGGTTTCTCATAACAGCCTTTTCATCTTGTCTTAGGTTTCTCTTGGCTTGGCTTGGTTCCTCATAACAGCCTTTTCATCTTGTCTTAGGTTTCTCTTGGCTTGGCTGGTTGACAGGTCTCACTTATCTCGTATCAATCTCGGCTTGTCGGATCTCTTGGCAAGTTGTCCTTATCTCGTAACGGGTTCGGTTTTTCGGATCTCTTGGCAGGTTTCAATGCTATTATCCGTCGCTCTGAAACAGTCGTGCTTCGTCCTAGCAGGAACAAATCTTACTCTTCGTCCCTACGAAGCTAGTTGTCAGTAACTAACACTACCTCAATCACTAGCCACAGTCTCACAGACCGTCATGCGACTGCTTCCTAGGCCTCGCGTTTCTACGAGCAGGCAACCTCACTAGTTGTCAGTTCTCGATGTTTCACTACATCTAATCTTTAATGGAACCTGAATTCCCTACACTACACTGATCAGTCTGTGATCATACTTCAGACGAAGAGAGCAGGACAGCTCGTTCATTTATAATGAATCTCAGTGAGTGAACAAATTTTTTAATCAATAAATTAAATCCATATTGAGACCTCACACTCACTTTGTAATATTAATACGAGTTGTTTTTTATTTTATTTTTTTTTTGCTATTGAAACTTTACCACCATACCTTAAACCAGATAAAATTACTACCAGATATATAACTTTTTTGCTTTTTCCCTCTTTTATTTCAATGATTTACATAGCATGTTAGAATATGTGGATGAATGAAACAAATGTTTTTTCAGTGAAAAACATTGTATGTAAAATGTAAAAAAATCACTTCACACATGGTTGTTTAGTTCTAGTACATAGAACTGTTCCTGTTTGAAGCTATTTTGTAGGATTTATCTTCTGTCGAACATCCGCCCAGTCGTAAGTCATGCAAGCTATCATGTTTATCTGGGGCCATATTATCAAAACTTCGTAAGTACGCAAAATCGACTTCCGAGAGGCGTAAGTGCTGACTCTATGACGTAACTCTAGAGGGTGTCTGCTGAAGCGATAGGAAACTAAAGATTTACTAGCAAGTAGCAACACCTTGACTTATGATAGAATTTTGTCAATAATCCGACAGCGCGGATTATACACGCATAGAATGATGGCTCTACTTGTGATGGCGCCACTACTTGATCGTGCAACATTTGCACGATTAAAATATGTGATCGTGCTAAACAGTGCTATTGGAAAAAAATTCAATTCATTTCTTCAGAAATTTTTGAATTCATTTTCAAAAATTCAATTCATTCATTCCTTCTAGTCGGTACTTGATATCTTTGCCAACCATAATTTTTAGCTCCGTACACAGATTTCTTCTTCTGTGCCAACAAGGAGATATACCGACTCAATATCGACAGACAGCATTCGATAGTCGATACCATCGAAGGTATCGATTCCCGCCATCGAAGTTCACAGAATGTAAACAAATCCAAAGCCTCTGATTGGTCAGTTGGCCAGATGGTTTTGATAGTACGCTTTTAGCTAAGTCTTACGTACGAATGTTTTGATAATACCAAAATTAGGGTGTACTTACGTAGCACGTAACTTTTTTGTCGGAAGAACAAAAAGTTACGAAGTTTTGAAAGTATGGCCCCAGGCTGGCCGGCGCGAACACTTGAGTTTTTCTCCAAGCATTCAACTGAAGATCCTTCTTCAGATAAACTGATAATTTTGTCAGGGCATTTCTGTTCATTATATTTAACAACCCCAAAGTTATCAACAGCAAAGTCTTCATTGTGGTTTGAACTAAACTTGTGTTACTTCATCATTTGTCTTGTGGAAAGGTAAATGCCTGCTTAGTCTTGCAACAATTCTCTCAGATCAGAAAAGTTTTTGCCCTGTCCATCAGTCTCGAATATCATCTTAACATCATCTTCATATGAATCTCCCAACTGGTCCATTAAACTCCAAATGAATAAATCATAAAGTTTTTCAATACGACTCCTATAGCATTGCAATAATACTTATAAGAAAACTACTAATTTTGTGGGAGCTTCTCCCACGAAGGCACGTGTACGATCTTGGTGTCAACATTTCGCCGTTCTATTTGCAGGTCTTGCGCCATTATCCCAGTAACGAAGACGTCATCAACCCGAAAAAATTGAAATCTGTGTACGTTAATTACCAGTTTCCTCGCAGTTTCCATTGGTGCAACGTAGAACCATCCGTTTATATAAGTGGGGTATTCATCACCGAAATATTCCTCTTGCGTTACCTGATGTTTGCTGTTTGTTCTCTCAGGCTTCGTTTTAATTAGAAGATTTCCTAGCAGAACGTTTTTGATGTTAGCGTACCTGGTTTGCAAAAGTTGTCGTATGTGAAAAAAGTCCACTGCAATGTCATCATCCATCTTGATTATGAATCGGGTATTGTTTTTGGCTTACATTTGGATCACCCATAATGAAAGCTCGTCTCATGCCAATTTCAGCCAAAATTTCCTGAGGCATTTGTGCTCGAAGCGCCTTTCTGTGATTGATGTGACTGGGGTGTGTGTGAACCAAAACAACAGCCAACACATCTTCAGCTGAGCCATCACAAATTCTAGGTTTGTGAAGGTACTCAAAATTGTTTAGATTGATGAGGATTCTACTGTTCACATTGCTTCCTTGAAGCAAAAATCTTCTGTCAACAAGACTGCTCAAGCGAGCGCTTTCTTGTGAAAGCATCCCCAGTAGCAGCATTAGTAGGAGGGAGACAACGACCACCGCACCGCGCTCCAGGAAGCGCCATCGGCTTCGGAGGGAAAACACGAGAGATTGAAATAGTCCCTTGCACCTTTCCATGACGTTCAGGTCTTCACAAACTTCTTGAAATCCAAAACCCTGAAATAAGATAAAAAAAAATGTCAGGAAATGCTACAAAGGTTGTTAAACGTTTGATCAATTCACTGTACTGTTTGAAAACATGATAGGTTCTTAATTTCGGGGGCTAATCTAAATGATTTCCTCATATAGTCATATGTTATCTTAGAGACATTCAATTTCTTTGTAATTAGAGATCAAAAAGTGCAAGATAACCAGGTGGTTCTCGAAATTTTCTGTTACTCCCCACATTGAACTTGTGGAAATTTCTACACCCCTATGCTCATGACTCCTAGAGTCATTATGCTAAAATATATTAATTTTATTGCAAAGGCGGAAATGACTATACGACCACCCAGTTTTTCTAAATATTTTTTCTTGCATAGAAAAATACTGGATTCTAATTATATAAGGCTAAACTACGTTTAAAAACGGTTCCAACGCTACACGAAGAAAAATAATTTTCTCGAAATATGTGAGAAGAAATGATGAATTTAAAAAAAAACGAGGTGGGAATGGTTATGAGACCAAGATGGGCTTTCCTTCATTTTAGTATCTTCTTGTAATATTTCCACGTTAAAAAGTACAGCAACATAAAGAATATACTGTGATTTTCGCTCTTTAGGGTGTATTTCTGTATTCGGTGTATTTCTGGTGTAGTTCGGTGTCCTCATTTTTTTTTTCGAAGTAGAAAAGATGACAGAGGGGGCAAGACTCACAGAGGCCTTTGCGAATTGACGTAGAAGCCAACGGGACATTGCAAAGGAAATAAAACGCTCAAAAACCATTGTGCAATCGTTTTTTTTTTTTTTTGCTAATCCGAACTGCTACGGAACATAAATGCACCCCGGACTAATCCCAAAATCATAGCACTGGGATTTTAGGCGACTGATTTCAAAGGCTTCTAAAGCTGGCGCTATACCTCTACTTCTATAAAATTGGCCACTGGGGTTGGTGTGATAGCTCGACGCATCAGTCAGATCTTGCATGCCTCGAAGAAATTCGAGTACATGAATCGAAAAATTGCCCCTATACTCACACAAAAGCATATTATCAACCTGCTAAAACTAGCTGCAAAAAAATTTGCTTATCGTTGAGGGATTATCTTCAGTGATGAAAAAAAGTTCAATCTTCACGGTATAGATGGATGGCAATGCTATTGGCACCGTCTGGACCGCGAGCCTCAATTCTTTTCCAAGCCGCAATCTGGTGTTGGTTCGGTCATGGTTTGGGAGATGTTCAGCTGAAAGGGAAAATAAACTCTAGCTATTTTACAGAGAAGACAAAATTTCGAGGCATACAAGCACACGCTATTTCACCATTTCTGCCCTTTTGCCGATGAGAAACATGACGGATCATACGTTTTCCACCAAGGCAATGCTTCGATTCACTCTTCGAAGTCAGCAACCAAGTGGTTCCAAGAGCAGAGTATTACCCTTTTGTCGTGACCAGCGCTTTGCCCTGACCTCAACCCCATTAAAAGCCTATAGGGCATCATGGCAAGGGATGTTTTTTTTTCAAAATGAGCGCCAGTTCCAATCTGTGAGTGACCTGAGCGCGGCTATCCTTCGTTCCTGGGATAAAATTCCTCAAAAAACTCTGTATTATTTGGTAAATAGCATGGGAAGAGGATGCATTTCGGTAATTAAGGATAAAGGAGGTAAGATTGCCAATTAAAAGGAGTGTATGGGATCCACAAACGGAAAAACAAATCGTGGTCTTATAAACATTTCCACCTAGGTTTTTCTAAATTTCATCATTTCTTCTTATATATTTGAAAAAAAAAATTTATATAGCGTTGGAACCGTTTTTAAACGCAGTTTAGCCTTGTATAATTTGAATCCACTATTTTTCTATGCAAGAAAAAATATTTAGAAAAAAACTGGGTGGTTGTATAGCCATTTCCGCCACTAAACCAGCACGGAATACCAGGATATGTTAACTGAAGTAAAATCAAATAAAGTGGGAAAAATAATAAAGTAAATAAAGACAAATTATCAAATAACAAAATGTTGACGAAGTTGCGTTCAAGACATTTTGATGAAGAACAAAAATTAAATTTCAGAAGTTAAATAGAATACAGCGTTACACCCGTAATCCATGAGTTAGGAAGAAGTCCTCAAAATATGTCACTGCTTAATGGATGCAATTAATGCACCTGTTTTGACCTGCATTGATGCCAAAGCAACGATTTCTCTTCCCTTCCCAATCTTAAATCCCTCTAAATATTGAGCTGATGTCTGCACAATGGTTTTATTTAGAGACGCCACATCCGAAAAGCCTGGACCGCAGAGACACAATGTGGCTAATCGGACATAAAATAAAATTATTTTAGTGACGTTACAGCCGAGAAGAATGCACCGCCGAGACACAATTGGAGAAACGGAACAATAAATGCAAAGCTCTCTATGCAAATACAGGGAAAATTCACAGTCCCATCCTACCAATAAATTATAATCAATTGTATGAGCGGTAAAACTAATTTAATCATGAACCGTTGTGAATCCAGTAGAGATGGAAGGCAGGTAACAAACAATAGGAGTCATATACATTAACCCTGGTCTGTGAATAATGTAAGAAGTATCCTCATACAGCAAAGTGAAACTCCAAAAAAATTAAAATCTTTCTACAAGAATTTGGATTCTGTTTTGAACAAAGATTCCTGAAAGTAACGCATCTGATGCGAAGGATGACACGGCCTTTGTTGTAGACTGTTGCAGCAAGGTACTCAACACATCGATTGATGTTATATCTTGCAAGAGGCTACGCTCGAAGGATGCTGCTGGCNTAATTTTTGAGATTGGTAGATTAAAGTAGACATCCATGTAGGGAAGGTAAAACATAAAAATAACTAACTTTTATTTAATGTATCTAACCCGTACCAGTTCGGTTAGGTTAATTGCAGTAAAATTGCATTGATATGTTTTGAAAATGTTTTATTATCATTTAATGTTTATGAGTAAATCCCAGTAGCAGAACAATAAATATTTAGAGATTTCCAACAATTTGAGCCATTGTAGCGGCTAATGTAGCGGCGCTGCATTTTACTGTAGCGGTAGCGCCCGCTACAATCTAGTGGGTGTAGCGGGAGCGCCCGCTACAATCTAGTGGGTGTAGCGGTTGCGGGAGAGCCCGCTACTTTTAGAGCATGTAGCGGTAGCGGTAGCGGCGCTACATTTCAAAGTAGCGCTGCCCAGCTCTGCGTAGACGTCGTCCTTTCGAGCCCGATTGAGCGAAAACAAAAGAGCAGCAGACACGTTGAAGTGACGGAAGCCGCCAGGCAAAATACTTGACTTCTCAGTGCATCGCGTCAATATGAATTTGTTCATTAATTTGTTCATATCATTCGTAATCCTCGACGAACTCGGTTTGAAGATCACTGCGGCAATACGGACTCGTTTAGTGCGTGCATTACTCGCCGTAAAAATATGCTCAACGTCTGAGTCT
>NW_025935375.1:0-572 GCF_000764305.2 Hyalella azteca | reverse complement strand
GAAATGCCAACCTTCGACCTTGTGTTGCAACTAATTTTTATTGGTCACTGGTCGGTCTTTTCTCATCGAAATTTGCCCAGCTTTGCTTTACGGCGTCTTGAAGACTAATTGTTAAATTAAACTTTGACTCAATCACTGTTGGAAATGAAAAAAATCATGAAAAACTAATTGTTAAATTAAACTTTGACTCAATCACTGTTGGAAATGAAAAAAATCATGAAAAAATTAATAAATGAATCAAAATATAGGAGTTCTGTGATGGTGTTCCCAATCTTCCGAGTACAGGGACATGAACAAAATACAGCACATTGTCCGTTCCCGATATATGAAACAATATGGATCATGAAAACTAAAGTTTAATTGAACTTGTTCAAATTACGGTTAAGTTTGATTGGCAACCAAATGGCGTTAAATGTACAACACATTGCACTCAGAAAAAAAGCGGGATTTTTACAACACTTCTCTTTAACTTCACTGCTTGTCTGTTTGTCTGTCTGTCTGTCTGCTACAAATCTTGTAATCGAAATTTAATACACTTCTACTTATCCTATCGATCTGAAATTTTGCACACT
>NW_025935374.1:0-550 GCF_000764305.2 Hyalella azteca | reverse complement strand
AGTGATCGTTTTCTTGTGACGAAAAAAATGACCTGTATGATTGATATAGCCTGCATGTGACTGATCGTTTGCATCTGGTGAATGTCGTATGTATGTCGTGTTACTCGTGTATGTGAGGCTCCCCTAATTTTGTTTATAGAGACCCAATCTAAATGCGGTGGACGACGTCTGAGTTGCCCATCCTTTGGTGCTGAATTAAGATTCGGAGTCACCATCAAAATGAGGGAACCATCACACATTTTAAAAATCAGTATAGCACATCCAATGACAGTTACACGTGTACGTTTGTATGTGGCGAATAGTTGATTGATTGACGAATAGTTTATGAATAATTGATCGATTGCGGCGAATAATTGATCGTTTGCAGGCGAATAGTCGATCGTATATATATGGCGAATTACTAATCATATGCACGTGGCGAATAAATGATCACTCGCACGTAGCGAATAATTGATCGCATGTGTATGGCAAATAATTGATCGCGTGCATGTGGCGAATAGGTGATCGCTTACACGCGGCGAATAAGTGATCGCTTGCCCGTGGCGAATAA